>NC_136270.1:128324966-128329966 GCF_964187855.1 Myxine glutinosa | reverse complement strand
AGCCTCAGTCTCCACTGGATGAGTTAGTAACATGTCTATTACCATCATTCTCCGCTGGCTGAGTTAGTAATATGTCTATTACCATCATTCTCCGCTGGCTGAGTTAGTAATATGTATATTACCATCATTCTCCGCTGGCTGAGTTAGTAATATGTCTATTACCATCATTCTCTGCTGGCTGAGTTAGTAATATGTCTATTACCATCATTCTCCGCTGGCTGAGTTAGTAACATGTCTATTAGCCTCGGTCTCCGCTGGCTGAGTTAGTAACATGTCTATTAGCCTCGGTCTCCGCTGGCTGAGTTAGTAACATGTCTATTAGCCTCGGTCTCCGCTGGGTGAATTAGTACCATGTCTATTAGCGTCGGTCTCTGCTGGCTGAGTTAGTAACATGTCTATTAGCCTCGGTCTCCGCTGGCTGAGTTAGTAACATGTCTATTAGCCTCGGTCTCCGCTGGCTGAGTTAGTAACATGTCTATTAGCGTCGGTCTCTGCTGGCTGAGTTAGTAACATGTCTATTAGCGTCCTCTGCTGGCTGAGTTAGCAACATGTCTATTAGCGTCGGTCTCTGCTGGCTGAGTTAGTAACATGTCTATTAGCCTCGGTCTCCGCTGGCTGAGTTAGTAACATGTCTATTAGCGTCGGTCTCTGCTGGCTGAGTTAGTAACATGTCTATTAGCCTAGGTCTCCGCTGGATGAGTTAGTAACATGTCTATTAGCCTCAGTCTCTGCTGGCTGAATTGTCAAGACCGATGTGGGCCACGCATACCAATTCACTGTGAGCTCTTTGTCCAAATATGTGTTGACAGATTCGAGGTTTCGAAAAAGGATGACATTTTGAGGTTGATGAGAAAGAGCTTATGTTTAGTATTGTTAATTCTTCTGTAAAAAGGGTTTTTGTAAAATAAGGAATTGGCAAGGATTTACTCTTGATCAAATAATAATGACAAAATAAAGAGATTTTTTATGAAGAAGGGATGAAGGCTCCTTTATTATTTTACGTAAAAACGGAATGATGAGGACCGTGGCATTTGGTGGGATAAAGCTCCGTTTGTTGGAGCATTGAGCTGCCGATTTATCCCAAACAGGATCAAACTTTAATACAATTATAATAATTAATCCTGCAGTACTAGGACAGTCCCAGAGGTGGTGAAGCATCTTGGAGCACTTGGCCTTCACATGGAGCCCCAAAGCTGCCCATGCCGTCTGCGTTCAGGTCGTGGTCATTAAAGATTCCACGGTGGGACTTGGAAAGAGTAGGCCATTGCCAACAACCACCTTGGCTAAATTCACTGCCTAGAAATGAAATGTAATATGTTCGAATAAAAATGTTGATTTGATTAATTAAACAGAATGAAGGGCCTGATACATAAAGAAAAGTAAATTGACACATTAGTTTAAAGGCCCGTGGACATGGCACATGCATGATGGGTCAAACTGCCTCTTGCTGCATAATTTCCCTCACTCTCTCACTCTGTCTCTCTGAGAGTAAACCCTCCCATCTACCTCCTTAACAATCCTCTTGAATAAGTTGAGTAATTCAAACATTTGGGTCTCTCCATCAGCCACGATGCAGCTTTATGTCTCGATGCAGAAGAGAATAAGTAGTAGTAGTAGTGGTGCAGCCTTAATGGGAGATGCAGAAAATAGGGCAAAATGGAGAAGATTGTCATGGGGCCCGCAAGGCTAACCCCCACTCTAGCAGGGAAAATGGCCTTAAAAAGCCTGTTGTTGTTGTTGTTCTTGTTGTAGTATTAGTAGTAGTATCAGCCACAATCTTTCTTGGGAAAACCACTTTTCAAGAGTTGTCCTCCAAAGCCAGCCGCCGGCATCCTCTGTCATACAAAGTCTTTACTTGGCACACCTGAACTCCTATCCAACTACAAGGCTTTCATGATCATTGGAATCTGCCGCGATGAATCCAAATCTGTGGGCCTTTCACTTTCACACCGCAGACTTTCAGGTCGGTGGTCTCTCTGTCTTTCACTCTCTCCTCTCTGGTCTTGCATCCTGTGCTCTTTCCATGCTTTGTCCCCCCCCAAATGTCTGCAGGCCTCACATGGTCCACCATCAACCCCCTTCTGGTGAAACTACCTAAATCCAGGATCACTTAATCATGAGGGAGAGAGAATACTAAGAGAGGGGAGGGAGAGAGAAAGGGGGAGTCAGGAGAGGAGAGGGGATGTGAGGAGGGAAGGCGAGTGAGGCTAGGGTGCGAGGAGAGTTGGAGCTATGCAGAGGAGGGGGAGCAAGTAAGAGGTGGAGAGCGAAAGGAAAGGTACCTGGCAATCCAGGGTCCCTTCTCCCACCTCTCCCCGTTCCTCCTCCCACCCCTCCCTCCAGAAAATCACCCACCCTTTCCTCTCCATACTCTCACCTCCACCCTTTTGCTTCCCTCTTCCCACCCCATCGCCCTCCCTCCAGACTCCCACCCCGCCCCTTCCCCTCCCTCCTGCCACCTCCACCTTTCTCTCCGGACTCCCACCCACCCCTCCCTCCAGATTCTCACCCCACCTCTTCCCCTTCCTCCTCCCACCAGACCCCCTCGCTCCAGACTCCCACCCCACCCTTTCCTCTCCATCCTCTCACCTCCACCCTTTCCTCTCCATCCTCTCACCTCCACCCTTTCCCTCCCTCCTACTTTAATGCAGCCCACATATAGTCGACCATGTGAAAAAATAATTCAAAACCTGTTTTGTCAGACAATTAGAACCCGCTCTCTAAACAACTATATAGGAACTGTATACGGATCAAAATCGCCTGTTTAAAAATGAAACCATATTTGACGATCGGATCAGCATCTCACCAATTATATAGGTCTCTGAGCTGAAAACCCGAAAAAATTGGCCTTTTTAATCACTGGATATGGAGAGGGTGAGAGATTAAATAAATATTACAATAATATGCCAATCTAAAATAAATATGCTTTAAATACGCTTCGTTATTCGAATCGGTAGTTTCTTTACATTTTTTAGATTTCACTTCAGATTTCGCAAGTTATTTCGTCCACCAGCTACGATCTTCAGATCAGAAGACAGATTTTGATTAAACAGTATACTTTAATTAGTCCGTGATGGGCCATCGTGAAACACCGCATCATATAATGCAAAAAAGATCCCTCCATACTCCTAATTTGAAAACTATAGCACCGACAAAAGTGATGTAAACAGCGGTTCATTGGCATGAAAATCAGGCATTCGAAGATGTGTGAGGAAAGTGAATTTTTTTTTTTAATTTTGAGCGCTTAATCATGTGGGAAACTGTTGCAGCTTGTTCCAAGGCAAGGCATTTTTGAGCAGGCCGAAACAAAGCTTAAAACCCCTGCAAGGGATTGCGGGCTGACCAAGGATAAACCAGTTTTTTTCACTTAGTAAGCCAGTTCATTATCTACAAAGGTGGTGTTTAAATTTCCCCAAACACACAGCTTTCATTCATGCGCTCCCTTGGAGTTCACTTAGTCTGCGTGCAAAGTTTCGGGCCGCTAGGTTTAATGGTTTGGAAGTTATGGAGGAGACACACTGACTGACTGACACGCATGCTCTTTTATTATTATAAATAAATGATGGCATTATATTTCGATCTTATTACCGGAACACGTAGTTCTTGCGGGAATTATTCTTGGGTTTGGGATAAGCAATCCGATACAAACTGACTCACTTCTCTGATGACAGACTATGCCCTCGTTTTAAATTATAAAGGTGCACCAGCTCGACTTAGTTATAATATGAAAGAAAGCCAAAGGTAAGAGTTACCCCAAAGGCAGGAAAGTAGATTTACCAAAGGTTCATGTCGTGAAACATTACCGTGAAACATCGCCAATCTTTCATCGTTTCATTACAACACAAACAAATCAAATGGAGCCGAGACAACCTTCAACTGAAACGAATCCACTGGACATCCATGTACACATTGGTGAGAGTACAAATAGATGATAAGTGAGCAATATGGCCGACACGCTCACCTTCTGCTTCAGCTGGGCAATCTCGGCCCCGGTGACGGCGTGCTTAATCCTCAACTGCCGTGGGAAGAAAGAAAATGGAGGGGCATAAACTAATTAGAAGCACGAGTGCTGGCTGATGCTTTGTACAATAAACATTTTCACAAAGGAGTTTAAAGAGGAGATTGATCGGCAAAATAACGTTGAAACATTCCTCAATGGATTTGCCGATGATGCGGCAAAAATTCCAGCGACATGGAGCCATCACACGCACGCACGCCAAAACCATCATGGCCTCAGACTTGAGTGGTCTGTGTTGTGATATAATGAAGAAATTGCTCAAAAAGTGAACAGTAAAGATTTCGTAATCGAACCCTTTGTTTAGAAAATATTTGGAACTCAGTATACAAACAGATCCTCATCGTTTACTCACTCAATTTCATCTATCATGTACAGCACTTGCACCATCATTACTATCCACACAAGAGAATTGCTTCCGAATTGTCCAGCCTGGGTTCAATTCCCGACCTGACTACAAACTGTCAAATTGGTGCTTCACAAGCAGAGACGGTGCATCACAAAGTGTGTCATCCTTCGGATCGACGTTGAGCCAGGTGTCTGCTACTATGAGCCGGTAGACATTCAATATCCCAAGGTATCTCACAATTAAGAGTGGACGAGTGATCGTCAGAACATTGAACAACCAACAAATTCCTGCCCTAATTGGAGAGAGGACAATCAGTCAGCAAAACTATTTCTCAACAAAACCTCATGATGACACACTGTAGTATCAGAGGATGCAACGTCCATTAAGACATGCTTTAAATGATGATGACCGCCACGATTGCTGAAAGGAATGAAGAAACCAAAGGGACACATTCATCAGCACACTGCTCAACTTCCATCAGTATGCTGAACATTTCCATGAATGAAAAAAAACAAAAAAATAATAAACATCAGAGAAGGAAAGAAAAAGCATGAACAGAACTTGGGAGAGCGCATACCTCTGCCAGGCTGAACAGTTTATGTCTTGTATCCCACTGATAGGCCAGATCTGGATTCG
>NC_136270.1:128317466-128322466 GCF_964187855.1 Myxine glutinosa | reverse complement strand
CTGCGATAGTGAAAATGTGCTCCGTGCTCTGTTTGAACAGGAGGGGCGGGGTCGCCAGTGAGAGGCAAGCCCAGGGCGCACCACGAAGGGCGGGGCTGTGCAGCCCCATGCCCAAATAAGGAAACAAGCCCGTGGCTCGCCACGAGGGGCGTGCCGTCGGCGCGATGCCCAAATAAGGAGACAAGCCCGTGGGATTACCATACAAGGTCACGAAACAGAGCACGGGGGGAGAGGGCGGTGCCAAAACCGAAGAGGGCGTGTCAGACCCGCGCTAACGGTATGCGAGAAGGGTGCGAATATAGAAGATGAGCTGGAGAGAAGTGAGAGAAAGGCTGAGCTGAGCTGGGTGGAGAGACCCGCGCTGGAAGGGAAGTGAGAGGGAGAAAAATACGAGCTGAGCTGCGTGGAGAGGGACACGACAAAAGAAAGGGTCCAAGAGAAAGCCGAGGAGCTTTTACGAAACAAGCTACACGAGAGATACAACAGAGGAGTGCAGCCCCGTTTCAACCAGCCGCGTGAAGCCCTGACGGTGTGCGCTGTAAAGCGGATTACAAGGAGCTGCCGGCTCCCCGCTTCCCGCCCGGAGTGGACCTGCTTGCTGTGCCCGGTGATCCCACCTGCTCATCCTTTCCAGCCATTCCTGCCTGCAAGTTCCCCATTTTGCCTACGTGAGTTTGTTTTGTTCGTGCTGTCCTGGGTAGTAACTAAGTCTGTATAAGCTAGTAATTTTCACTGTGTCACCTGCGTCTCATGTCCCCTGTAAATAAACGTGACTGCTCTTTTTGCTTATGTGTGTAAATAATAATAAACCCCGTTACTCTTCTGTACGTCTTCTTCTTCTTCTTCCTCTTTGGATTCGTCGTCTTAGTCTTTTCCCGATTGAGTAGCTGTGGCGCGATATGGCCAACGTCTGGGTGAATCGGGTTTAGTCGGGGAACAACTGTTCGGTCGCGGAGCCTCCGCTCGGCAAATATAACATCCTTAACCGCGTACCGTAACAATTGGTAGTCAGGAGTTGGGATTCGAACCTGGGACTAAATTTATTTAGCCCAAATTTTGGAACACCAATTGTACTATTGGCTGTAACAATTGGTGTCAGAAGTGTGGGATCGGACCCGAAGCGCGCTTAACGCGCTCAAAATTACAAGCTGCTGGAAATTGTTTTGTTTTTAAAGAAAAACCCGAATTTTGAAATCGCGCCATGGCTGGTCAAGGCGACGGGATGCCGGTGGGAGAGATAGACGGGGTGGAATCGACCCAGGACCTCGGGGAAATGTATGTGGAGGAAGGAAAGGAGGAGAACATTGGCAATGTGGTTGAGGGGGTATCAGGCGCACAAAATGGCGTCCTCGCGCACGTGGGTGTAGCGGCACCAAATTTTGCCGCGCCCGCGACCGTAACAGCGCCACCGGTGGATTTGAACCTTGTTATGATACAAATGAAGGCCCTTATGGACAAGAATAGTGAGCAAATAAGGGACGAAGCGAGGGCTCAGAGTGAGCGATTGGAAGCCAAAATGGGTGAGCGAATAAGGGACGAAGCGAGGGCTCAGAGTGAGCAATTGGGGGGTAATGAGGGACGAAGCGAGGGCTGATAGTGAGCGATTGGGGGGCGAAATGGGGAACCGGTTGGATGCTCAGGGTGAGCAATTGGGGGTAATGAGGGACGAAGCGAGGGGTACCGGTGAGGGATTGGACAAGAAATTTGAGGGGTTAGACAACGGGATAAAAGAGGTAAAGAATGGGTTAACGGGGGTGGAAAATAGAATGGCTGCCCAGGAGAATCAGATAGAGGGGGTGAAAAATGGGTTAAGGGGGTTAGAAAATAGGATGGAAGACAAATTGCAGGAGATAGGGGAGCAATCCGCCCGATAAATTAAACAAATGGGAGAGCAGATAGAGGAGGTAAAAATCGGGGTAGAAACCTAACTGGATGCGCGAGAAAGGTGTGTAACGGACGGGTGCATGAGGACAGAGTGCGCGGTCAAGAGTAAGGGAGAATGCACGCCTGTGGTGAGTGTTACAGAGGATGTAACGGGAGAGTGTGCGCAAGAGGGTGCGCGAGAAAGGTGTGTAACGGACGGGTGCATGAGGAAAGAGTGCGCTGTCGAGAGTAAGGGTGAGTGCGCTGTCAAGAGTGGTAGTGAAAGTAGTGAGAGTGACACGGAGCGTGAGTTGGTTGTGACAGGTGAGAGAGGAAGTACACCTGGAATGGAAGGAAGCACACCTGGAATGGTAGAGCGTGTTGTGGGAATGCACGCTGGAATTGGTAGTGAGACAAGTGGTTGGGTGTGCGAGTGAGAGCACACCTGTGGTTGTCACAAAGGAGGTGACCGAGGAGGGGGCGCGAAGAGGTGTGTTGGTGAGGTGCGCGAACGACGAATGTGTGCCAAGGTGTTCGGTGGTCAGGTGTGTGACCAAGTCTGTGAGCGGAATGAGTGTACCTGGGTGTGTAAGAGAAGGTGCAATGACGAGGAGCATGGGAACAGCTGGATGTATGAGCAAGGAACGGGCTGCGGGGTGTAAGCATGCAGGTGAGGCATCGACGGTAACCGGGTTAGAGGTTAGAACGACTTATAGCCGAATCGGGCCCTCGGTGCGCGTCGGGCAGCTTCGCGTGCCGCGAGGACCAGCGGGGATCCGAACCACGGCGGGTTCGAAAGGACCGCCGTACGTGATCCACGCTGGGCCGCGTTTAGAACGGCCGCGTCCGTGCTCCGCTAGGCGGAGCGGGCAGCCCGATAGGAAGGGTCGTCATGGCGACCCCTTTTTGTTGAGATGTTCCGGCAGGTCGAGATCGGGCCATGGGATGGCTCCGTGCCGAGGTGGTGCGTGGGATCTCGGCCCGGGTAAGCCCCCGTCCCTGCACCGAATGCGGGACGTATCCAGCCGCTGGCACAAAACAACCCGCATTCATTGCTCGGCCTTACGAAGCCGAGCTTTGGAAGTGAATTGGCGCACCGAGAGGCACTAGTAAGTAGACTGTGATGACGAGGATAGTGTTTTGGCCCCGAAATTAGAAAAACAAAATTTGATGATTGGCAAAGAATTGGCAGAGTGATGATTGGTAATGGTACAGTGATTGGCAGATGATTGGCAAATTTTTGATTTGTGGAAATTGGACGAGCAAAATTTTTAGTGAGAGATGCCCCAGGTGATGGGATGGCCAATCCACCATCCCTCACAGCGGGGGGCAAAGGAGCACTAGGTTTATGGGGTTGATGGCAGTGAAAACTAGCCCGGGTGGGTTTGGATATATCGTGTGTAGGGATCTAGAGAGATTGACCTTAGGTGACGTTAAGATTAGTTAGTGACAATGATACCTGTAGTGGGGACGCAGGTAGATTAGTGTGGATGATAACGACGTGGGAGCGCAATAGTTTAAAGGGGCGACTGGGAAGCGCAAGTTTCAGAGGGGGAGTAGTAGATGAGATGATGCCGTGTGTTTGAGGATTGGAAGTGTATGGTGAACAGGTGTGATTGAACAGGTGTGATTGCACAGGTGTGCAACTGAACAGGTGAATGGAGCAGTGTTTGAGTGATGGTGATAGTGATGTGTATTGTGTTGACCAAATGGTCCAGGGAGAAGGAGGGTGCAGGTGGCACCAGGTGTGAGTGCACAAGTGTGCAACAACAGGTATGAGGAACAGGTGTATGGAATAAATGGAAGTGTGGAATATATGGAGAATTGGAATGGATGGTCGTGGAGTGAGTATGGTGGAAACAATGGAGTGGAGTGGATGGTGCGAAGGTGTGAATGGGGGAAGAGTGGACCCCCATCACGAATACCCGGGGCGGGTAGTGTAAGTGTTAGGTAGAGGGTATAGGTAAATTGTGGTTGGATATTGGCATCTGTGGTGCGGGTGGAAGAATGGTGATTGGATGGGTGCATTAGTGTTGTGGAAATGGCTGGGCGTGTAACCTGTTAGTGTGTGTAGTTGGTTTGGGCACTCCACCACTGTGAGGATGTCGGCCAGGTGAGGCCGCAGGTGGGCTCTGGGAGCCGGTAGAGTTGTTGTGGATGGGGCCCGAGGATCCGGAGGACGGACCCGGGTAGCCCAGTGCCAGAGGGCACCAAGGGGTGACAGAGCCAGGAGGGGCCTTCCCCAGTTAGTTAGGTTAGGGTGAGGAGCTAGGTAAGCTCGGGTGGCAACTACAGTGGTGGAGGTGTGGAGGTGGGTAGACCTGCTGGGAGAGCTACACGTCTCAGCCCAGAAATTGTGCAAGGGCACCTGGAGATGAATCGGGGGAGTGAGACCCCAAATTGAGAAGCACCACAGTTGGTCAATGGGAATCGGTTTTTAGAACCCAGAGTGTAAGTTGGCCAATGGATTGGCAGGGAAAGACCCCGGGTAGTGTAAAGTGTGTTAAAGTCATTTAGAGGATAGTTAGGATTGAAGTCTCCTCGCACCATCTACATCCACTCACCTGAGGTGACAGGTACTCCACACCATGCCAGGTTGTTTTGATTATTTTTTTATGTGCAAATGTTTTGGATTGTGAGATGCATCATGACGTGGGTGTGACATTGTGCTTGATGTTCCATCTCTTCCTCCTTATGAGGATTGATGATGAATTTGGTGATGGCAAATTTTGGATAGAGGGATTGTGGAGACGAATTTGGTATAGGGGAAATATGGGGAAGACGTGACGGTAGCGACGGATTGGTAATGTGTAGATTTTGTACATATGGGGTAAGGGCAAGGGTAGTGTAGGTGATAAGGGGGGTGACGTACGGTAGGGACGAGCTTTCTCACTTCGCCCTCCGTACGCATTTCACCTTGCATTGCCTTATTGATGTGTACCCTTGTGACCTTACCCCTCGCTCATCTGTCTTCCCCCCTTTTGTCTCCCACATGACCTGTGCGCCATTGGGCGCCGAGGGGAGCGTGCGTGAGTCCTCCATTGTGCGCCCGGAACTCCCAGAACCAGCTGTCTGCATCGATGCACCACATTATGGACCACATGTCTGTGGCCGAGCACCAATTATGGACCCCATGG